>NW_025940060.1:0-522 GCF_000764305.2 Hyalella azteca
CTGCCAGGATGCTGCTGCTCCCCTGCCAGGATGCTGCTGCTCCCCTGCCAGGATGCTGCTGCTCTGCCAGGATGCTGCTGCTCCCCTGCCTGGATGCTGCTGTTCCCCTGCCAGTATGCTGCTGCTCCCCTGCTAGGATGCTGCTCCCCAGCCAGGATGCTGCTGCTCTGCCAGGATGCTGCTGTTCCCCTGCCAGTATGCTGCTGCTCCCCTGCCAGGATGGTGCTGCTCCCCTGCCAGGATGCTGCTGCTCCCCTGCTAGGATGCTGCTCCCCTGCCAGGATGCTGCTGCTCTGCCAGTATGCTGCTGCTCCCCTGCCAGGATGCTGCTGCTCCCCTGCAAGGATGCTGCTCCCCTGCCAGGATGCTGCTGCTCTGCCAGGATGCTGCTGTTCCCCTGCCAGTATGCTGCTGCTCCCATGCCAGGATGCTGCTCCCCTGCCAGGATGCTGCTGCTCTGCTAGGATGCTGCTGCTCTGCCAGGATGCTGCTGCTCCTCTGCCAGGATGCTGCTGCTCCCCT
>NW_025940061.1:0-1032 GCF_000764305.2 Hyalella azteca
GAGTGAAGGTTATCCTACTAACAATTGAAGTTTGTGTTGGAAATAATGACTAAAACCCAGTAAAAAATCAATATTTAATCAAGTTTATAACCACCAGCTTAAAAATCATAATGATTTTTATATATTTTTATTTTTTATGACCCTCAGCCTCAAGTGTCGAGAGTGAAGGTTATCCTACTAACAATTGAAGTTTGGGTTGGAAATAATGACTAAAACCCAGTAAAAAATCAATATTTAATCAAGTTTATAACCATCAGCTTAAAAATCATATGATTTTTATATATATTCATATTTTATGACCCTCAGCCCCAAGTGTCGAGAGTGAAGGTTATCCTACTAACAATTGAAGTTTGGGTTGGAAATAATGACTAAAACCCAGTAAAAATCAAGTTTATAACCATCAGCTTAAAAATCATAATAATTTTTATATATATTTATATTTTATGACCCTCAGCCCCAAGTGTTGGGAGTGAAGTTTATCCTACTAACAATTGAAGTTTGTGTTGGAAATAATGACTAAAACCCAGTAAAAATCAATATTTAATCAAGTTTATAACCATCAGCTTAAAAATCATAATGATTTTTATATATATTCATATTTTATGACCCTCAGCCCCAAGTGTCGAGAGCAGTATCCTCAGAAAAACATCCCTCGTCATTACCTCTGCTACTGTGGCAAGACCTATGACCCTCCGTTGGACCCATGGGTGTTGCCACATTCATGTGGCGAGACTTGTGGCAAGCCTCTAACGCCACAGTGTNGACACAATTGCCTTATGCTCTGCCATCCTGGTACGTTGTGGTGGTGGTTTGCAAACTTGGTTTCCTATAGTTATTTATGACTAAACTAAATTGAATTTATTTATAATTGTATTTACCAGGAATTTAAAAGCAAAGAATATAGTCAAAAAGTTCACCATTTCTTATAAGAGAAAACGTTTCGGAGTCCAGCTCTATCGTCAGTTCAAAACCTAGAACACAGGTACAAACAATTAGTATCCTAAAATTCACATTCACCTGGGTTTTTTGTAC
>NW_025940062.1:0-727 GCF_000764305.2 Hyalella azteca
CTTCTGCTCGGAAAGAACTCAAAATAAAGCTTATTATTTTTACGTGAGAGTAATTTACGAGTATTTTTCTTAATTTATTTTCAATCACAAGTTACAGAAAGGAACTCCTTTAGAATTCATTTAACTTAAGACAACACCAGGAGTCTTGGAGCAACATCAGATAACTTCAAAAGTTATGACTCAAGCTATATACAAGAACAGTGAATCAAGCCAGTATACACAATGAATAAGTCAATAAGCATGCGTCATCCATGTCTCAGTCAGTATTCATTATCTATGGAATAACAGCATACGAACGCAATGAATCAAGAATGGCTCTAGCAGTATACGCCATTAATGAGTTTATTAGTATGCATCATGAATGACTAAAACTGTAGGTATCATGCATGTCTGACTCACGCAGAATGCATCATGAATGACTCAAGCTGTAGGAATCATGAATGACTCACGCTGTATGCATCATGAATGACTCAAGCTGTAGGAATCATGTGTGACTCACGCTGTATACATCATAAATGACTTAAGCTGTAGGAATCATGAATGACTCACGCTGTAGGAATCATGAATGACTCAAACAGTATACATCATACAAGACTCAAACAGTATACGAAAGTAACGGCTTTCGCAGCACTCGGAGTCAAAAATTCTAACGCATTAATTATACGATGACTTTTAATCCTGATTTCTCTCAATTGCTGTAGCAACTGGTATTTGTGTGCCATGTTCA
>NW_025940063.1:0-3389 GCF_000764305.2 Hyalella azteca
GAGTGAGGGGAGTGAGGGGAGTGAGGGGAGTGATGAAAGTGAGCGGAGTGAGTACGTTTTCGTATGTAAAAAATGCAAATTTATTAATTTAATGGAGCTGATCAAACCAAGGGAAACTAATGCATTATAAAGATTAAACTAATAATAAACTAGTTAAATATAAATATATAAACAATTGTATAATAAATAAATACATATGAACTATTTTAAAATCTATTACAGATCTTAACATGAGCGAATTTTTTAAAGGGGTTTTCCTCTTACCTCTGGCAGCCGCACGGTAATACATAACTACTTACAAAATATTTATATCAAGATTAATATGATTTTTATCCCAGTATTAATGGAACCGATTTGTGACTAGAGTGAAAACTTGAGTCATGTATACAGCAAGCTGACTAAGAATGACTGCGCCGAGTGTAACAACTATTCGGCCGAACCCTAGGCGGTCCTCGAATCTTGTTAGAGATATTAGAAGCGTTTGTTAAAAACACATTACACATTCATATACATTTGCTGGTAGAAACCGTTTTTATTAGTCAAGTAAAGACTAAATTAAATAGTATATTAAGCTCAATGTGTGAATTGCCGATTAGAAATGAACTAACAGGTCGTCTGCCACCATCCCAGAGATTGGCTTTCCAACGGCGCTTCGCCCATCGATATGACTTGTTATGTTACCCATCAAAAATTTATTCGTCCGAATTTATTATAATGTTCTCAGTAATTCAAAAAATTCGATCACGTCCAGCCGAAATTGGAAAAAAGTTATTAAAAATAAAAATTAGAAATCTGTTGATTGGCTAGCTGTCGATCTGCTTGAATTTCAGGTCTTTCATCGCGTCGGCGTTGCCATTTTTTTATTTTTTTTCCATTTTTAGTACCTTTGGTGAGACAAAAATATGGCAATCTTTGGTTTTGAAATGCTCTCTCACCAAATATTGTCATGATTGCCTCTCACCAAATATTGTCATGATTGCCTCTCACCAAAGATTGCCATGTTTTTGTCTCACCAAAGATGCAAAAAATATAACTCGGTACTCACTGCAGTGAGTGACAGAGAGCGCATTTTCTCGTCGACGAAAACATGAAGTCACGGACGGACAGACAGACGGACAGACGGACATGGCGAGCACAATAGTGCATTTTTCATAAATGAGAAAATGCGCTAAAAATCAAACAGCGAAAAGAAAACNAACCCCGCTGTTCCAGGGCACCTGTAACCCGGCTTCCTTCTACTTTTCCTTCCTCCATTTTCATTGTTTATTAAATGCTAAGAAAGTTGCGCGTGTTTCGATTTGCATCCCGTGACGAGGCCCGGTTGCGTTAGTGCGTAATTTTCAATTATCATCCCAGGCCATTATCATCCTACCCACGGTCATTGTTGATTTTTTCTTGGATGATTAACTCGTATGAACAACCGTTCAAGGGATCGTGGTATATATTTAGCTTAGTATACGTTCAAATAAGTTTTTGCATGATAAAATCATAGAAAATTGAAATATTACGGCAGTATGTAATCAAAATTCACGAGTTTGAGTACTGGATATTTCTTTGAGCAATTATTTGGTACGTTAACTGTGATGGGATAGCTCACTTTATAGCGCCAAACATATTTGCAGGCATTCGAAGTGCCTATAGCTCATTGATAACTGCGCACAAATAATAGGCATACATATGGTAGAAATTAATCAAAATGAATAGCATAGTGATTGTTCAGGTAACATGTGCGGGTCATATGTGGTCGATGGCTAAGTTCTCGAATTTATTTGCACGATTTTGAGGTAGAAATTCAATATAAATTAATTCAAAATTATTATTTTCATAAATTATTGAGGTGCTACATCATATTGGGGGAAATTTTTCAGTACTGTGGATTTTAAAAGTCATTTTGATGGACTTATTTCTGTTCTAAAAGAACAGAGCGTTCAGTTAGGTAATCGAAAATTTATTTTGACGCAAATAAATAATCGGGAACATATATACGGTTTTCTGGCTTTTCGAAAATTTTGGCAGTTTTCGCATGACAGTGAAGTAGTATTCGGTTAACAACTCTCTCGTCTGCTTAATTAATATTATCCACCATTCCACAGTCCTATCATTATCTGCATATATAGGCAGCTGCAAGATGCAATCAGTTGCACTCTCTTAGCCACCGTTCAAAAATAATAATCTAACAATATAAATGATATATCCACATTATTAGAGTGGGTATTTTGGAATGATATAAAGAAGTACTGAGCAGTTCATTATGCAATCCTCCCAGCACTTATATCGAGGACTAACTAAGTAAGTCATCACTTGGCACGAATGCTACTGCAATGCAAGAGGTTGGACTAGATCGATTCGTTCGTATCAAGGAGTGTTCGCTCGTACTTAAAGAGGGTTAAGCGGATGCAAGCATGCAAGTTAATTCATAGCACTAAGGCAAGTGACAAAAATCGTTAAGCTCCGAAGCCCCAAGCAGTCAATAACCCTACGGGTTTGAACCACTGACGTGAAATAAAATGAAACACACTCGCACAAACTCAAATTAAGGTATAGAGAAGCAAGATATAACACGAGTAGTAATACGGTTTGAGCAAGAGGTCTCCGCACAGGTAATGTTCAAGTCTTTACAACAAAGATTGAGCTAACGAGGGTCGACTGCCTCCTAACACAAGACAAGCGATAAGCGTATAAACAAGAATGACGTAATTTGATAATAAATGTCAACAGTTGATCGTATGATTTAATTGCAGGTTGCGAAGGGTCCATGTCTCTATTATTGACGGCCTGGTAGTGACCTAATTGAAGTATATAGTATACACATAGTTTATACAAGGTCCCAGAAGGATTACTAGAATTTAGAAAATGAACCAACGCCAGGGGCCACGGCTATAAACTAAAAAACTGCGTTGCAACTCATCCACGCGACAACATTTCTTCTCGCTTCGAGTCACCGACATGTGGAACAGCCTCCCTGATTACATCGTTGACGCTCCGAGAATAAACGCGTTCAAGAATAGACTAGATAAAGCTATGGAGAAATATATGTTCAGACTTGAAATGCCGAACAACATGTGGAACCTGGAGGAAGTCTAGTAGCTATTTCAAACTAACGTCAGTTTTGCATAGATCCGGTCAACTGACCTGTTGATAGATCTCCTGTCACGAAAGTCACGAAAAGTGCATGAATCGGCGACAGGCCACTTCAGGTCTATTTTTCAGCGCCAATATCACTACGATATGACATGATATGATATGATATGGTATGATATGATATGATATGATATGATATGACATGATATGATGTGATATGATGTGATATGATATGATATGATATGATATGATATGATATGATATGATATGATATGATATGATATGATATGATATGATATGATATGATA
>NW_025940064.1:0-5396 GCF_000764305.2 Hyalella azteca
AACCAATAGTCAGTTTTGGAAAGATAGGATTCCAAAGGCCGGATCCCTTGTGAATCAAGTCACGAAAAGTTCAAGAATCGGCAACAGGCCACGGGCTTATTTCTTCAATGCCGACACTTCTATTCTATTCTAACGTAAAATTGGCGGACTTGCGGACCGCGACCTCACGGACACGGATTTGCTATTTACAAAAAGCCGTAGTTGGTAGAACGCAGATGTTGTGACTGATTATTGACGCTTTGACGGTGTCTGTTTTGTGAAAAGATCATCGTAAGTAACGCTCTTGGAACCTACATAAGCTTTAGATAATCATTTTATTCTATGTAGAAAGATAGGGCGGGGGTGGCAATAAACTTAGGAAAAACATGAACAGCTAGGACTGCTAGGTAGCCTTTCATCTGGGACGTCTGAACGGACGAACCCAAGGGCCAAGGCGAAGAATGAAACTCCTTTTTTGGAGTCTGTACCGATGACAGGGCAGCTACCAGCTGGCTGAGCTTGGTGATGCTGCAAATATACTTAGGGACCTGGGACTCTAAAGCTCAAAACGTGAACCAACCTGATGGTTTCCCAATCCTTGTCACTGTCAGTTGTGAGATGAGATGAAAGCTAATAAGCTTGCTGTTGCTGGGGTCAGGGGTGCTCAGCCTGCTATTGACAAAACAAAACAGTAATTCAGCAAATGAGCAGTTAACTAACATAGACAAACTGGAAATGCAACATGATGGGATTGGGCAAATTTTGAAGGGTTTCCAAGATTCATTCTGGTTCACTAACACTGGGACTAGAGTCACTAGACTCACTAGTCAGTAAAGTCACTAGGACTAGGAGACTGAGTCAGTCACAGTCAGTGAGTCTGAAAGTACCAGATGAACATCCTAATGGAATCCATTAGGATGTTTATCTGATAGGGTAAATGCACCATATTCCAACACTGTGGGTAATTCTGAGTCCGACAATTTCTCAACTTTCCGACACTTCTCAACTTTTTCCTTTATATTAAGCTTTGTCTTAGTTCCACGCATGCATAGATGTTGAAATAGTGACGTCGTACTATTACATGCAATATTTCCATAAAACACTAGGTCTGGTGGGAAAATATTAAGATCCGCAGAGCGAAAGTCCACGTCACCCAGTGAGAACATCAAAACACGTGTGAAAGTTGATAGTTGACCTTGCTCTACAAAATAGTGATAAACTGTTTGTGTAGAAAGAATATTATGGTTTGAGACTTTTAAATACTGTAAGTCTGTGAATATATTAGGAATCCTTTAAGAATACTTGTATTTGCTGATTTTAAGTGGTAAATAAATTAATAGATGATTGATTTAAGAGACGGATCAGGTTGTAGACACATAAAAACTAATTCTGATACGGTGTCGGAATTACAACACACAGCCGTGACAGCCGTGTGTCATATTCTGACACAGCTCACACAGGGTGTCAGAATTACAACACCAGGTGTCGGAATTACGAATTATGATTTTTAAGCGCTGTTGGAATTAGTCTCACAATATGCCGCATTTAGCCTCACACGTGTCGGAATTTATCGATTTTGTAGATTTGAATTCTAAAGGCTTTTAAATATATATGGCAACAGTTTGTGACATTTCATCATTGCTGGTTCATAGTGTGGTGTTTTTAGAGTGATATAAACCAATCAGAACTCGAGTTGCGCATTCGGTTATCTATTTATAGCCATTTATTTCTTGCTACATCCTTAAGGTGTCGGAATACGGTGTGTTTACCCTACTTTACACTAATTAAAATACTAATTTTTACTAGTAATTAATTAATTAGTATTTTACAATACTTATTTTTGCTAAACTAATTAAACTAATAATTACAATTAAGGGGTTGGCACTTGGCAAGTATGATTTCCTGAGGTATTTGCATTTCAGCAGGGAGCAGGAGAAGTTGGCCTGTGGAATTCTGGATAGGTAATATATTCTTACATCAACATAAGAAAATGGATCGAAAAACTTACCTCCTAGCCTCCTAGGCGCCTACCATGTTACACCTTCCACCGCAGTGACAATTGATACACTGAGTTCAGAAACTGCTGCACTTCTGAAATCACACACAGTTTGAAATCCAAAATTGTGTTGGCAATGCCTCCCTTGATTACTTTCATAAGTTGTTTATCGTATCTGACAAATTTTTGCAATGAACATGTTCTAAAATGAAAAAAAAATTATATCAACTTTTGCAGAAAATTTTTGCTATTTTACCAATGAAAACAAAGTTTTAAAAATCACGCAAAATGATGGGATAAACTGAAAATCTTTCACAGCATATGGGCACATTGTGCTGCCATGTAAACATTTGACAAAATGGTGTCACACACTTTGTTTTGGTTATGTTTAGTTTGATTTCACAATAAATAGATTTGATCCACATTCCACACTGAGATTTAAATGATGGAAAGTTGTTTCAAAATTTAAACACCTATTGATATGTACGGTATCCAGATATGATTTTTTTCACATTTTTGCCCTTGCCCTATTATATCAATATTTTCTTAATAACTTCAGTTCAATCTTCAAATTCTGAATGATTTTGTCTCCCATTTCAAGTTTTTGAATGTCTTGTGTCTTTTTGAAAATGTTTGTTGTTTTGAACTGGCAAATATTGCATTATATAAAACATTATGCATGTACCATGAGGTGCATTAAATAATTCAATTTAATTTAATATAAATTGATTTTTAATTTAAAATTTTTAAATAGAATTTTCAATTTATTATATATTAATAAAATTTAATTCTACAGCAATACAGCATGTACCATGTGGTATATTAAATAATTAAATTAAATTTAATAAAATTTAATTTTAAATAATTTTTTAAAATTTAATTTAATTCTACAGTTGCAACCAGTAAAAATGAGCATCATAGGAATGAAAGTAAAATTGTCATTCATACACCCCAAATTGAATAACATTGAATGAATTTGATAGGTGTATTAATAATCCCATTTATATACAGGAATGGAAATGTCGCTTTGATTTCAGAATCTGTTCCTGAATACATTTGTGAAACTACTGTAATACTTACAGTAAATACCATAACAGTAATACTATAGTACTTATATACAGTAATATTACAGTTGCATTGTGGCATTGCCAACCATAATATTACCGCTTGTTGCTGCTTCATACCGCCAAAGCTAACCTTCTGGAAGTGGCATTGCCAACCATCAAATGCAGTTGCTGGTTAGCTTTCACTGAGTGAACGTGTATGAGATTTTGCTCTCGTGAAATAGCTTTGCGGTGCATCATGTTAAGTTCAACTTTTATTGGTGGCATGATTTGTTATTAATTTGTAAATGTTAATTTGTTGTGTTTGAATTTGAGACAAAGTGCTAATGAATTAATATTTAGTCTAATTGAAATCTTGAAGTATTGCAAGTTGCAACCTTCATTCTTGATTCTTTTGAGTGTAACTTTAATCCCTCCCTATTTTTATCCTTTCCATCTCAACTAAAATTTTTGGATAAGAAAGTGGTGAAGATGAATTGGAAATAATATATGAACCTTAATTTTTAGAATTCCATCCTGCTTGATAGTAATGATGGATAGCCAAGATTCTTAATGTGTTACCAAACCTCTCTACTAGTCTAATTGGATCTTGGAAATTGGAAGAACAAATGTCAACTCCCACAGTCCTATTTGATCAAACTGTGTCCTCAGGAGTGATAGGAATCATTATCATTAAGTTTGATAAATGAAAAACATCATTGTTTGATCATACAATAATATTATAAAGGAATGACTTGAAACTTTGTTGTTCTAAATCAATCATTTGCTTCCAATTTCTCATACTAATACTTATTGAAAACAAATAACCAGCCTGGATCAACACAAACGTGAAACAAATTGGTTCACTGATAGCACAACAACAGTACTTTGTGAAGAACTAAGAAATATAGGAAAAATGTTCACAGTTCACTGCAGAGTTCACACTCATTTTCAATTGCTTTATGTGCCTCAGAAGTTGTACATAACTCAACTTATGAGTGCTTCTAGCATTTGTGAAGTTATGCATAACTTTGTTGACATAACTCAGTGTGGAAATGTTTTAAAGGTACCTACCATATTTTGGAGTTATGCGTACTTAGCGGACTTATGCAGTGCTTGAGTTGCTATAAAGACTTAGCAATGTTTTGAAATTACGACTCCATATTTATAGACAAGAATATCAAGATTTATTCAAAACCACATTTATATGTTTTAAGATTTTCTTTAGGAATAATAATTAATCCTTGTGCATTATCTAAGTAATTTCTTAGTTCACAAACTTTGTACAGTGTAGGTACCAAATTGGATAATTATTCAGAAGCTTCATGTGTGCAAGCAATAAGATTTCAAATTAGAATAAACTAGTATGTGACTTTAGGTAAAATGTTTGCTTTTTCTAATCCATGTTTAAAGGAGAGTTGTGAGCCCAATTCTGTTTACTCTGAACATCTTGCACTACCTAAAGTTGCATTATATCTTACAGAAACATTCTAGAGCTCTAAGACTCCAGCAGAGATGAAGGAGTTACCCGCATTGCAGGAGTCTTCTGATGCAGTCAAGTTAGGTGCAGGTCTCGAGCTGTGTCATCATACAGCTGAAGACTGCAGGCAGATGGAGCATTCCTTGCCAAGTTGTGTCTTGGGTAATTAGCTCATTGTAATGTTTTGATTTGTGTAATATTTTGTCATGATATTTATGAACATTGCAGTTATAGCAAAATTGATGTTTGCTCTGGTTGCCATTTGATGAAAATCAATTTTATATTTGTTCATGCACTTGCAATTTCATCAAGAGTCTGGTTTGGTTTTATGACTTATATTGTCTAAACAAGTATATATGTACAAGAAGTGTCTCTAGCATAGAACTGTTTGCTCTCCAACTTTTGGCATTAGGTTGGAAAATTTATTTGCTGCATAGTACATATTTTGACACAGGTAAGTATATAGGAAATGAAGGATTTGTCACCATTATTTGATTTTAGCTCAAATCACAGTAAATAAGTCCTTTTTATGTTAAGTTGTATGTTTTGGATAAGATTTATGTAAATTATATAAGATCTGGAATTGATGTCTGGCGTTCTCAAATTTGATGTTAATATTCATGTAGCCAGTGCTGAGTATTTTGACCATATATGATAAGCTAAGGTCGGTAACTAATGACAATTTTTAGGTATGTTCCTCAATAATTGAATCAGTACTCAAGTTGTGGCACTTGCAGAAGCTGTGAAGATTGAGCCTCGTGATGAGCAGCAATCAAACTGTGACTTGGGGCTCCCAGCTGGCTTCCTTGAAGTGGAGAAAGAGGAACCTTTCTTCATGAAAGAAGTTAGTGATTTTCCTTTGAAGAATGTTCTTTTGTTATTATTCTATGAAATTAAT
>NW_025940065.1:0-509 GCF_000764305.2 Hyalella azteca
TATTAAAATGTAGGGGGCGTAAGGAAACTTCTGGTTGAATGTGTCTCGTCTTAGTTGACAGATGTTTACATGGGTGCCCGGAGCGAATAGTTCGGACAAGTTTTTTTATTGTACCGTAATAATCAATAATTCACTGTATATTTTAATTCTATGGCGGGGATATTGCATTATTAATTGATATTGATAAATATTATTATGTTACAATGATTCATTAAGCGTATTAGCACCAATTCTCTCCGTTCGGCAGCATTATGCAGTGTTAGCAATAATACTGCAGTGTCATTATTGATTCTGCTGGTCCAGCTGAAATTCTGCTGGGTCAGCACTAATTCTGCAACGTCAGTTGAAATTTTTCCGTTAGATAGGGTCAGAAAAATGAGAAGAACCGTGGAGTCACCCTGATGGAAAGTTTGCTTTCTTTATCAGTACCGTTTCTTGTTAAGAAAGAATTAGAGCTCATAGAAGAAACTATATGAGGAAATTACCAGAGAGATCAAAGGTAATTTAAT
>NW_025940066.1:0-713 GCF_000764305.2 Hyalella azteca
TGACATTATCTGAGGTGGGGTGATGTAGCTTTTACGTGATTTTAGGCGTGATGTAGCATCATTGTTATTGGAGTGATGTAGATTTAACGTGGTTTATCCCTTGAGACGATAAATTCTGTGGGCAGATTGTATACAGGCTTTTAACTTTAAGTGTTGCGTCTTGGTAACATAATGTGACATTATCTGAGGTGGGGTGATGTAGCTTTTACGTGATTTTAGGCGTGATGTAGCATCATTGTTATTGGAGTGATGTAGATTTAACGTGGTTTTAGGTGTGATGTTTCATATTCGTTTTGGGGTGATGTAGCTTTTCCGAATTTCATTGGGTATGATGTGGCATCATTGGTACTGGAGTGATGTAGCTTATCCGTAGTTTAATGGATGTGATGCGACATTATCCATTAGGTTTAATACCAATATTATTCGTTGCGGCAATTGCTTGTTACCTATACGTGTCTTAGAGAAGATAATTCAGAGTTTAATCCTTGACCATGCTAGGGAAAAATATAGTTTTTGTAAATAATATTATTATCAGAATATAAATAATCAAATTCTTAGGCGGTTTGAAGATTCATCAATAGGCTCAAAGATTTGTGTAATGAATCACAATGGTTTGTACAATGAATGAATGAATGGCGAGCTGAAGTTATGGAGGTGTGCTGACGTTATGGAGGTGTGCTGACGTTATGGTAGCAAGCTGACGTTATGGTAGC